>NC_084557.2:27335691-27345691 GCF_033978685.3 Nerophis lumbriciformis | reverse complement strand
ATCATACCGAGACGTTTTCAGCAGGATATTTCGCGTGAAATTTAAAATTGCACTTTAGTATTGGCATGTGTTGCAATGTTAAGATTTCATCATTGATATATAAACTATCAGACTGCGTGGTCGGTAATAGTGGGTTTCAGTAAGCCTTTGAGATGGCATTCAGGGAAAAATATGTAAAACACAAAGGGGAGGTCCATATAATACCCAAAATGTATCCACATAAACTTGGGAAGAAATACTGCAGCTATGTTCATCGTTGAACATAGCTATCTGTGCTAAAGGAGTAATTGCAGTTTGATATCTTTGATATTATGTCCGATAACGAACTCCGATTAATTGCCTATCCAGTGAGTATCAAGGTACAGTGTTGGCATAATCAGACCAAAAGTTAGCATATTTTACCACAGACATGACCGTTTTGATTTCTTTGCTCTTTACTCAAATTCTATGTACTAAGTGGGACGAATCACTGCAATCATACACATTTAACGTCTGATGAATTATTGTGCTAACCAAGTAAAGCATAAGCAATTCTTGGCCTAAATTAACAACAAATGAGGAGAACAGATTGTGTCGTATCCATAGAAACAAAATAGTCCTTTCTAATGTTGGCCTCCAAGTATCCTTATAGTATAGCATTAATAACTTGCAGACAGACTCTAATCACCAGCAATCCAAATGGTTTCTGACAGGCCAGATAGGCAAACACATAATTAATAACACAGGCCAATTAATAGCTAGCGTATTTCACCACTGAAGTTTGGACAATCAATCTTTTTGACTGATAGCATCGGTCTGCATGTGAATGAGCAATGGAGATGAATGTACAAGATGAAGAATTAATCATAATCCACTCATGGGTAAAACAAATAAATAAAAAGGTGGCTACAAATGAGCGTTTTTTTTGTATTTTCTCGCCATATCTGTGTAAGTTGAATTTTAACGTTTACCAACTTCCCGATTTATGGCTACAAACTTCTACTATCCAGGTGAGAAGCATGATACTTTCAGCAGCTCAGGTGCGATGCAGCAGCTCACCGGCTTAGTATTAAAGTTAAGTTAAAGTTAAGTTAAAGTACCAATAATTGTCACACACACACCAAGTGTGGTGAAATTTGTCCTCTGCATTTGACCCATCCCCTTGTTCACCCCCTGGGAGGTGAGGGGAGCAGTGAGCAGCAGCGGTGCCACGCCCGGGAATAACTTTTGGTGATTTAACCCCCGATTCCAACCCTTGATGCTGAGTGCCAAGCAGGGAGGTAATGAGTCCCATTTTTATAGTCTTTGGTATGACTCAGCCGGGGTTTGAACTCACGACTTACCGATCTCAGGGCGGACACTCTAACCACTAGGCCACTGAGTAGGCTATGTAATGGTAAATTGTCTATATGTATAGAGCTTTACTATACAGTATCTGGAATGATACCTAAAGCGCTTCAAATTATACAAAACTCAAAACCAGTGAAGTTGGCACGTTGTGTAAATGGTAAATAAAAACAGAATACAATTTGCAAAACGTTTTCAACCTATATTCAATTGAATAGACTGCAAAGACAAGATTCTTAACGTTCCAACTGTTTTTTTTGCAAATATTAGCTCATTTGGAATTTGATGCCTGAAACATGTTTCAAAAAAGCTGGCACAAGTGGCAAAAGAGACTGAGAAAGTTGAGGAATGCTCAAACATTTATTTGGAACATCCCACGGGTGAACCGGCTAATTGTGAACAGGATTATATTGGGTATAAAAGAAGCTTCCATGAAACGAATGCATGAGCAAATTGTCGAACAGTGTAAGAACAATATTTCTCAACGAGTTATTGCAAGGGATTTAGGAATTACACCATCTACGGTCTGTAATATCATCAAAAGGTTCAGAGAATCCGGATAAATCACTACACGTAAGCGGCAAAGCCGAAAACTAACATTGAATGCCCGTGACCTTCGATCCCTCAGGCAGTACTGCATCAAAAAGCGACATCGGTGTGTAAAGGATATCACCACGTGGGCTCATTTCGTTGCTACATCTGTAAGTGGTCCCGAGCTCACCTAAGATGGACTGATGCAAAGTAGAAAAGTGTTATGTGGTCTGACGAGCCCACATTTCAAATTGTTTTTTGGAAACTGTGAGCGTTCTGTTTTCTGGACCAAACAGGAAAATAACCATCCAGACTGTTATGGGCGCAAAGTTCAAAAGCCAGCATCTTTGATGGTATGGAGGTGTAGTAGTGCCCAAGGCAAGGGTAACTTACACATCTGTGAAGGCGCCATTAATGCTGAAAAGTACATACAGGTTTTGGAGCAACATATGTTGCCATCCAAGCAACGTCTTTTTCATGGACGCCCCTGCTTATTTCAGCAAGACATTGCCAAGCCACATTCTGCACGTGTTACAACAGCGTGGTTTTGTAGTAAAAGAGTGCGAGTACTAGACTGGCCTGCCTGTAGTCCAGACCTGTCTCCCATTGAAAATGGGAGACAGCAATAGAGTACTCCCATTAGCTGCATTGTTTACCACCTCCTACTTGCTGTATATTACAAATTAGAATGCATAACAAAAAAAATTAAATACATGTTTTTTTAACGATAGGCAAACATTTTTTTTAAAGTGAAGTGTACCATAGACACATTACTTTTAGGTTTTTAATACTATCAACGTGGGAATGGATCATTTGTTTGCTTTGTGCAATTTTTTGTTAAGTGAACATAATGTTTTTGAAACTGCTCAACACAAAATGGGCACAAACACTCTTTGACACAGACACACACTCACACAAACATACATATCCAACTCACTCATGCTTGACACTTCTGACACAGGATCCCTTTAAGAACAAACCTACTATACCTGACAATTGCTTTAAAATCCCTGGGTATGCATGTTGGCAGGGTGCCTCCTCAGTCTTCGTGACAGTCGGGACATTGCGACCGTTTGGTGAGCCCCTCGTGCTTTGCAGTAGTAACCGGTCGCAGAATTTGGCCTGTTGACACCCATTTGGCAATTGCTGTGGAATATTTGTTGGTTGTCGTTTGTTGTGGGCTTTCCGACATGGTCTGTCGGGGAAAGGGGAGGTTCTCCTCATCAACGGGCAGCTATTTGCTGGCAACTGGAATTTAGGACACGACATGCACCGGTGGTGGCTTGATGGCCAATAGGTCTTGTGGGGCTAGCCGTGCCATTCAGTGTGAAATGTATTTTGTCCGTTACTGCAGAGTGTTTGTTCTTCCTTGCAGCTGCAGTGCGTCTCCCCACTACGGTGTGGGCCGACCGTCACGCATGAAGCGCCCACGTTAATTGCGCGTCAAAAATGAACGTTGACTAATTATTGCCTCAACTTCCACAGCCCTAGTAAAAACATAAACAAAAATAGCCTGGCATCAACAAAATCCCTTGTTTAGAGGATCAGAGATGGCCAATTAACTTTTACTAGGCAACCATTAGTGGCTCAAATCAAATACAAGGCAAGTATTGACATACAGTATTAGTTTAATCTTCAACACTTTGTTATGTTGGCAGATCAATGATTAATTGATAAGAAAAAAGCTTCTCTTGGTACACAGCTGCATTGACCCTGGACTTGATGAAACACAGTGGACAAACACCAGCAGCTGACATGGCTCCCCAAACCATTGCTGACTGTGGGAATTTCACACTGGATTTCAAGCAACTTGGATTTTGCTCCTCTCCAGCCTTCCTCCAGACTCTAGCGCCTTGACTTCCAAATGAAATACAAAACTTGCTTTCGTCTGAAAATAGGACTCTGGACCACTCTGCAACTGTCCAGTGCTTCTTTTCCATAGCCCAAGTAAGATGCTTCTAGAGATTTTAGAGCACTACATGCTTCCATCTGTTGAAAAGCTCTATGGAGATGATGATTTCATTTTCCAGCATGATCTGGCACCTCCAAGTCCGAGTCCATGGTTCTCGCCCGGAAAAGGGTGGAGTGCCATCTCCGGATTGGGGAGGAGGCCCTGCCCCAAGTGGAGGAGTTCAAGTACCTAGACGTCTTGTTCACGAGTGGGTTAAGAGTGGATCGTGAGATCGACAGGCGGATCGGTGCGGCGTCTTCAGTAATGTGAAAGCTGTATCGATTCGTTGTGGTGAAGAAGGAGCTGAGCCGGAAGGCAAAGCTCTCAATTTACCGGTCGATCTACGTCATAATTGCCAACCCTCCCGGATTTTCCGGGAGGCTCCCGAAATTCAGCGCCTCTCCCGAAAACCTCCCGGGACAAATTCTCTCCCGAAAATCTCCCGAAATTCAGGCGGAGCTGGAAGCCACGCCCCCTCCAGCTCCATGCGGACCTGAGTGACGTGTCAACAACCTGTATTCACGTCCGCTTTCCCACAATATAAACAGGTGCCTGCCCAAACACGTTATAACTGTAGAATGATGGAGGGCGAGTTCTTGGTTTCTTATGTGGGTTTATTGTTAGGCAGTTTCATTAGCGGCAACAACACACAACAACAGCAGTCATGTTTTATTCTACCGTAAAGCAGTTCGTCTGCCGTAAACAGCAATGTTGTTGTAATATATTGAGTTGGAGGCAATAACCAGGCGAGGTGATGAAGTACGTCTCTTTACTGTAGACTTCAGAACAGACTCACACACTTGACGTCCGTTGCGCAACATCACGTAAATCATTGGCCAACCAAAAAGTAACCCCAGTATGCTATAGCCAACATTCACCAGGAGATGGCAACAGACAAACATAGATCACTCTATTACATTCCTACAAAACTGTACTTAAGCCACATTCTTTTTTTTTTTTAGTACTGAACTCTTAACCCTCATTTGTAAACAATAACATGCTTATTATACAAACAGTATTTGTACACCTTTTAACACAGATTTTAATACTGTTTTCAGAGATTCAGTTTTTTTGGTGGTACTCGAAACCTTTCTGGGTACCTGCGAAAGGGTGTTCAGCATGGTTAGAAAAATAGTGACAGAGAATAGAACAAGGATGGACAATTCAACCCTTAACTCAACAATGAGTAGATGAGTGTTATGTGTGTGTAAATAAATGAACACTGAAATTCAAGTATTTCTTTCATATTTATATATATATATATATATATATATATATATATATATATATATATATATATATATATATATGAAATACTTGACTTGGTGAATTCTAGCTGTAAATATACTCCTCCCCTCTTAGCCACGCCCCCGCCCCACCCCGACCACGCCCCTCCACCCCCCACCCCCCACCTCCCGAAATCGGAGGTCTCAAGGTTGGCAAGTATGATCTACGTTCCCATCCTCACCTATGGTCATTAGCTTTGGGTTATGACCGAAAGGACAAGATCACGGGTACAGGCGGCCGAAATGAGTTTCCTTCGCCGGGTGGCGGGGCTCTCCCTTAGAGATAGGGTGAGAAGCTCTGCCATCCGGGGGGAGCTCAAAGTAAAGCCGCTGCTCCTCCACATCGAGAGGAGCCAGATGAGGTGGTTCGGGCATCAGGTCAGAATGCCACCCGAACGCCTCCCTAGGGAGGTGTTTAGGGCACGTCCAACCGGTAGGAGGCCACGGGGAAGACCCAGGACACGTTGGGAAGACTATGTCTCCCGGCTGGCCTGGGAACGCCTCGGGATCCCCCGGGAAGAGCTAGATGAAGTGGCTGGGGAGAGGAGAGTCCGGGCTTCCCTGCTTAGGCTGCTGCCCCCGCGACCCGACCTCGGATAAGCGGAAGAAGATGGATGGATGGATGGATCTGGCACCTGCCCACAGTGCCAAAACCCCCAGTAACTGGTGTACTGACCATGGCATTACCGTCATTGATTGGCCTGCCAACTCCTCTGACCTGAACCCCATAGAGAATTTGTGGGGTATTGTGAAGAAGAAGCTGAAAGACACCAGACCCAATAATGCAAATGAGCTAAAGGCCGCTATTGAAGCATCCTGGGCATCCATAACACCTCAGCAATGCCACAGGCTGATTGCATCCATGCCACGCCGCATTGATGCAGTAATCCGTGCAAAAGGATTCCCAACCAAGTACTGAGTGCATTAATTGACATTTTCAAATGTTTGATTTTGTTTTACTTGGTCTGAGGAAATATTCTAATTTTTTGAGATACGATTTTTGAGTTTTCTTAAGCTGTATGCCATGATCAGCAGTGAATATAATAAAAGGCTTGCAATATTTCAGGTGATGTGTAATGAATCGAGAATGTATGACTTTTTTTTTTTTTTTTTTTTTTTCTTTTTTTTTTTAAATTGCATTACAGAAAATAAAGAACTTTATCACAATATTCTAATTTTCTGAGACAGTCCTGTATATTCTGTTGCTTTGATTAATCGTTTAATGCAGTGGTTCTCAAACTGTGGTGCTGGTACGGCAGCCCCATCTGGCGGTACGCCAAAGAATCAATTAAATATTCAAACAGTGTTACTGTTCAAACTGTTTGTATTTTTACAGTGGCCAAAAATATCATCAATCAATCAAAGTTTACTTATATAGCCCTTAATCACAAATGTCTCAAAGGGCTACACATATACTTGTTAAATAAAATCTCTGGTCGTTTTGGTGGTACTTGGAGAGCTAAGTCATTTCTGAGGTGGTACTTGGTAAAAAAAAAATTAAAAAAAATGTTTGCAGTTACAAATAAAAATTTACAAAAATAAAAATTTACAAAATCCATACCGCTTTAAGAGTGGAGGTATGTGGTTGCCGTAATCCGTATGGTAGCGAACAGTGGATAGTTTTTTATCCATTACTATCAATGAACGCATGATAAAAGAGCAATTTCAAAGTCCATAATGTGCATATATTAAAAAGGAAATAAATGAAAAATTGTTGAAATAAGCATTGAGGCTATAAAGTGTGTTTTATTTGATTTCTCGATTAATCGAACAAACTAATCAATAGATTACTCGATTACTAAAATGCAGCTGAGATAGGCTCCAGCACACCCCGCAACGCGGAAAGGGACAAGCGGTAAAAAAATGGAATGATTGATGGATTACTAAAATATCTGATGGCTGCACCCCTAGTTGGAGAATAAATTAAATGTGTGATGGACCATCTGCATATATCAGGTTTTAGGGGCTCCCCCACACCAAGTTATCAGCTGTGTTGTGCATGCTATTGTTGGCTTGAGAAGGAATAGTCTGTTGAGCCAGAAGTACAGAACACTAAAACTTAATGTCAGTTTTATCACTTTGTCCCCATCCACCTCACATTTAAGTGCAGTGTTTGTATTGATTGTCTCATAACCGACCGAGCAGGTGGAGCGATCCCACCATTTAAGATTATATGCTAGTTATTCCCTATTCAGACGCACACAGGAAGCCACTTTCAGTAATTTAAACCGACTCAAGCTGTCTTTTCTCGCAACACATTGATCAGTTATAGTTTAAGTCAGGTCTATGAAGACTTGGGTTTACCCCAACCAGAAAGTCTGCCGGTACCGGCCTAGTAACTACCATTGAGGACACCGAGGTCATGTCCTCCGTATTTTTTTAGGTGACAAAAGGATATGACCGACTGCAAATGTACTTTGTGTCGAACATTGTGTGCGCTGTACATCTCCATGCGGTAGATCATCCTCTCTCAACATACGATCTTTGGTCATGCATAGCCCGCTACAACAAACTCCAACAACGTAACGCAATGAAGACCACTTTTACTTTAAAGATCACGCGATCAGAAATGTGCTGTCAACATAACATTAACATTAAATCAGTGGTTCTTAACCTGGGTTCGATCGAACCCTAGGGGTTCGGTGAGTCGGGCTCAGGGGTTCGGTGGAGGTCAAGACACACCCGACTCATCGAGTAAATAAAAACTTCTCCCTATCGACGTATTACGGATACGGCAACAGCAGAAGTCAGACTGATTTGCAGGTGTGTAATTTGTTGTGAGTTTATGCACTGTGTTGGTTTTGTTGTTTGAACAAGGTGATGTTCATGCACGGTTCATTTTGTGAACCAGTAAAAAAACATGGTAACACTTTAGTATGGGGAACATATTCACTATTAATTAGTTGCTTATTAACATGCAAATTAGTAACATATTGGCTCTTAACTAGTCATTATTAAGTACTTATTAATGCCTTATTCGGCATGGCCTTATTATAACCCTAACCCTCTAACCCTAACCCTAACCAAATAACTCTAAATTAAGTCTTTATTACCGTACTTAGAATATGTTCCCCATACTAAAGTGTTACCAAAAACATAACTTTGTCTTGAATTTGAAAAAAACCCAACATTTTATTTTTCACTAAAGGTTTCGGTGAATGCGCATATGAAACTGGTGGGGTTCGGTACCTCCAACAAGGTTAAGAACCACTGCATTAAATCATACTGATGTAACTAACTGATGTTGGTTCCACCTGAATGAAATTGATGTGAAAGGTTGTCTGTGTAATAACGTTGTCGTGTCAGTCAAGTGCCGCCATATGCAGAACATTAAGAAAAAGCACATTAAAATGTAAATTATTGAACAACAAGGCGCTTCATATAACATTTTACCCCAAACTTATTCTGTGCCACATCATGCTCTGTCACTGATTAGAATATGAACACACATTTTCCACAATGTTCTCAAGTGGCTCCGTGGCAGGTGTCATTAGTACATGCTTTACAAAGTTGGAGGTCTTGTGTTTGAAACCCAGCAGAGGTAAAAACTTTGGTACGGTTTTTAAAGTTATGTTTTAATTATGTTAAAATTGTGTAGTATATATATAGAGTCGTGGTCCAACGTTTACATACACTTGTAAAGAACATAATGTCATGGCTGTCTTGAGTTTCCAATCATTTCTACAACTCTTATTTTTTTGTGATAGAGTGATTGGAGCACATACTTGTTGGTCACAAAAAACATTAATGAAGTTTGGTTCTTTTATGAATGTATTATGTGTCAACTGAAAATGTGACCAAATCTGCTGGGTCAAAAGTATACATACAGCAATGTTAATATTTGGTACACTGCAATTAGGTGCTTTTGGTAGCCACATGGACATCACACGTACAAAGATAAGACCTTCTGGAGGAAAGTTCTGTGGACAGATGAAACATTTTTTTAGCTGTTTGGCCATAATACCCAGCATTATGTTTGGAGGAGAGATGGTGAGGCCTTTAAACCAAGGTCCACCTTTCCTACCGTCAAGCATGGTGGTGGTAGTATTATGCTCTGGGCTTGTTTTGCTGCCAAAGAAACTGGTGCTTTACAGAGAGTAAATGGGACAATGAAAAAGGAGGATTACCTCCAAATTCTTCAGGACAACCTAAAATCATCAGGAAGTTTGGTCTTGGGCACAGTTGGGTATTCCAACAGGACAATGACCCCAAACACACGTCAAAAGTGGTAAAGGAATGGCTAAATCAGGCTCGAAATAAGGTTTCAGAATGGCCTTCCCAAAGTCCTGACAATGCTGAAGAAACGAGTCCATGTCAGAAAACCAACAAATTTAGCTAAACTGCACCAATTTTGTCAAGAGGAGTGGTCAAAAATTCAACCGGAAGCTTGCCAGAAGCTTGTGGATGGCTACCAAAAGCGCCTTATTGCAGTGAAACTTGCCAAGGGACATGTAATCATATATTAACATTGCTGTATGTATACTTTTGACCCAGCAGATTAGGTCACATTTTCAGTAGACCCATAATAAATTCATAAAAGAACCAAACTTCATGAATGTTTTTTGTCACCAACAAGTATGTGCTCCAATCACTCTATCACAAAAAAATAAGAGTTGTAGAAATGATTGGAAACTCAAGACAACCATGACATTATGTTCTTTACAAGTGTATGTCAACTTTTGACCACGACTGTATATTATTATATATAAATAATAAAAACATTCCTTGAGGTAGAACTATCACGTTATATCATCTAACATATTTGAAAGCATGATTTTGTAACAGTCCACTTTGTTTTAATGATATGGTGCTGGGATCCCCATGATTTCAGCCTTTCAAAGCTTCTCTTAGACCACCATGTTTTGACTTTGGTATTTGAAACACATTTGAATGACCATACCCTACT